>NC_057800.1:298618764-298620754 GCF_018294505.1 Triticum aestivum
CCCGCGGTCAACCTCGAAGTCCATGCCCGCGAGATCCCGATCTGGATCTGAGATATTTTGAACCTCGGTTGACTTTCTCTTCCGAACCCTAGTTTTTCGAGCATACTTTGACCAATGATATCCCCGCATCCGTAACTCCGTTTTGGGCATATAATATATCAAAATGTTCGACTCGACGAGTACATCATTTAGTTCCATTGCATCATTTTCATTTGAGTTCATCTTGATGCCCAAAATGCTGTTAGAAGGAGGCCTTGTGAGGCACCCGGTAAATCTGTTTTCAGAGACTTAGTTGTTTTCACTAAGTCTGGGATTATTTAGTTCATGATGCCATATGTTCAGCTTGTTTCCTAGTGCTCCGTGCCTCTTTTGAGGATGATCAGTAAGGGAGTTTTGTTAACCATGTTATGCTCTATCCATCCATGTCTTTGTTTGCAACTATGGAGCATCCTAGCTTGAGTCAATCGAGCTCTACTTTTGCTTCGTTGTGAATCTGGGCAGATCGTCAACTCATTTGTGATTTTGCCGGCGTTGTTGCAGTTGATCCGTGCATGCTATGCCATTGTTCTTGCCATTTCTAGCGTGTGTTTTGTGCCTTCTTAATGGATGTATGCTTGCCTTGCCATGACTTGCACCGTAGTGAGTGCATCGAGCTCGTTTACATGCCTTCGTGAGTTATATTTCAGCATGTCTCAGTTTTCACTAAGTCTGAAAACTGATTATGTTTTTGCTATGTTCGTGTGCCCGTTAGTATATTTTGTGATCCCTTTCGACCCCAGGTCACTTTGGGACTTTTGTTAAGCTTGTTGAGTAGCTCCATGCCATGTTCTTACTTGTCTTAATCAGGTCATGTATCATGTTGTTTTGCTGCTCCGAAAATGGCTTCGTGATCTGAAATTTTAGACAAGTGTTAATTCCACTAAGTCTGGAATCTGTTTTGCATTTGCGTTTTTGCCATGCTTGTTTGAACCTCATAATGGGTGAATTAGCCGTAGCTCAGTGCTAGTCTTTTGTTAAACATCTTGTGTGCATCCCTGCCATGTATTTTGTTGTCATGTTTGGTGGCTGTAGCATGTTCATTTCATTGCATTTAGATGCCTACTTGCTGTAAATCGCAGACCGACGTCATTCTTAAAACGCTTGCCATTGCCAAACCGTAACTCTGATTCCGATGATCTTTATATCGTTTTGAAGCGATTTCATCTCATCTTTCCAGTGGAAGACTTGGAATTCCAAGTTGAGGCCAGGTTCATGCATTTCCTGTCATATCTTGCATTTTGCATCCCGCATCGCATCCCGCATAGCATATCATCTTTGCATCGTGTTGTTTGAGTTTGCACGTGGTTGATTGTATCCTTGTTGCTTGTTTGTCTTGTTTGGGTAGAGCCAGGAGACGAGTTCGCTACCGAGGAGCCCGTTGAGTTTGCTTGTGAGGATCCAGTCAACTCTGACAACTGTGTAGGCAAGATGATCATACCCTCGGAATCAATACTATCTTTCCTATGCTAGTTTGCTCGGTCTTTGCTATGCCAATGCTACGATGCCTACCTTTTGCTTGTCAGCCTCCCAACTGCCATGTTGAACCTCTAACCCACCATGTCCTAGCAAACCGTTGATTGGCTATGTTACCGCTTTGCTCAGCCCCTCTTATAGCGATGCTAGTTGCAGGTGAAGTTTGGAGGTCATTCCTTGTTGGAACACCATTTATTTACTTCTTGGGATATCATTATATTGCTATGTTATCTTAATGCATCTATATACTTGGTAAAGGGTGGAAGGCTCGGCCTCTCGCCTAGTGTTTTGTTCCACTCTTGCCGCTCTAGTTTCCGTCATATCGGTGTTATGTTCCCGGATTTTGCGTTCCTTACGCGGTTGGGTTATAATGGGAACCCCTTGATATTTCGCCTTGAATAAAGCTTTTCCAGCAATGCTCAACCTTGGTTTTACCATTTGCCACCTAGCCTTTTCTTTCCCTTGGGTTCTGCAGACT